>NC_054588.1:527520-545020 GCF_017654505.1 Polyodon spathula
TTATTATTATTATTATTATTATTATTATTAGTTATATAATAGTTTTGCTTTGGTTGTAAAGTTCACCAATCAATTATAAAAGAAAAAAAAATATTAGTTTAAACCAGTACAAAAAAGTTTCTCAATTAATATAACAACAGAGTGAATTATATTGTGTCAAACTGAGCAGTATTTGGGGCACTGTCTCAAGCAATAACAGAACATGTAACAATAGAGTAAAAAGTAACACGATTGTAGCTGCACCCTGTCTACTGAATTGAAATTTACCTGTCGACCTCAGGGATACCCCCCCCCACCCCCCTCTTCAGTTTTCTGTAAAGAAATCTTTGTGAAACACTAGTCAGCTTGGCAACCGTTCAACGTTGTAACTCCACTGACTGTACCTCCCTCTCCCCTCTCTCTCCCCTCTCCGTCTCTATTGTGCCAAAGAGCTTAGAAATCTACCAAAAGACCACCCACTTAACAAGAGAGAAGGCTGTGTGTGTGTGTGTGTGTGTGTGTGCGTGTGTGTCAGTGTTTGTGTGTGTGTGCGTGTGATAGACGGGGAGTGGGGCACGATCAGCGCATAGGGGTCCTTGTTTTTTGGACGAGGACCCTGATGAAAATGTATTTTGAAGCGATCTTTGCTAACCTGTATAAAATTTGAGAACAAAGCAGGCAATGCCAGCATAATACACTGTACTCCACATTATATAACACTACAATACACTGTACTCCACATTATATAACACTATAATACACTGTATTCCAGCCCCATACTACATCCTATAACACTATAAAATAATATAATTATAGCAGCTACCCAACATGGTGTCTATAATTTTAATCTAGTGTATTATAGGCAGAGTTCGCTATTATTCCTGTGAACGGGTCAGAAGAAGGAATTTCTGACCGGGTCACTGAGGGTCAGCAATGATAGCCTATCAGCTTCGTGGATCTGCTTTTGAGTCATTGGTTTAGCCTGACCTTTGTCCCCTGCGGTTGTCAGGATTAAGGATGGATAATGTGTTGCCGTGGTGACCTCCATTGTCTGTGATTCTGTCGCCTCTTCAGTTTGCTAATCTGTGCATCAGATGAGAATGTGTGTGTGTGTGTGTGTGTGTGTGTGTGTGTGTGTGTGTGTGTGTGTGTGTGTGTGTGTGTGTGTGTGTGTGTGTGTGTGTGTGTGTGTGTGTGATGTGTGTGTGTGTGTGTGTGTGTGTGTGTGTGAGTGTGTGTGTGTGTGAGTGTGTGTGTGTGTGTGTGTGTGTGTGTGTGTGTGTGTGTGTGTGTGTGTGTGTGTGTGTGTGTGTGTGTGTGTGTGTGTGTGTGTGTGTGTGTGTGTGTGTGTGTGTGTGTGTGTTAGTGAGGGAGTGTGTGTGTGTCAGTGAGTGTGTGTGTGTCTGAATGAACTGTGTATGTGTCACTCACCAGAATATCACAGACGTACACCTCCCAAAAAAAGACACAAGTTACACCTCATTACACCTAGTATCATTGTGTTTGTGTGTGTGTCAGTGTTTGTGTGTCAGTGAGTAAATCTGTGTGTCTAATGTGTGTGTCAGTGAGTGTCTGTGTGACAGTGAGTGTGTGTGTGTGTCAGCATGTGAGTATGTGTGTGACTGTGTGTGTGTCAGCGTGTGTGTGTCAGTGAGTATGTCAGCATGTGTGAGTATGTGTGTGAGTCAGTGAGTGTGTCAGTGAGTGTGTGTCAGTGTGAGTGTGTGTGTGTCAGTAAGTGTGTGTGTGAGTATGTGTGTGTGTCAGTGGGTGTGATCATGTGTGTGTCAGTGTGTTTGTGTCAATGAGTATGTGAGTATGTGTGAGTATGTGTGTGTGTGTGTGTGTGTGTGTGTGTGTGTGTGTCTTCAGTGTATTTTAATATTGAGAGGATTAGTGGAGAGGGATCAGAGAGAAACAGAAGAAATAGAGTGAGGGAGGAGGAAGAAAGGACACTGATGAACGAAAGAAGGCCACTCACCCATTCAGTGCCTATCTCCAATTCCAAGTAGCTCATTGATCTCAAACTATAAGAAACTAAGCTGACAAACATTAGGCTTCTGCACTAGAGAAGGCACTCGTAGAAACATTTGTCAGCCTAGTTTCTTATAGTTAGTAGTAGATTTGTCATTCAAGGCTTTGAAATTACAAATGATTCAGTATCAGCAGTGTGAAGAAGAGTCTCCTTTAACAGCATGACTAGGTAACCCATTCCATCCCCTCCCCACTCTCTGTGTGAAGAAGAGTCTCCTTCAGCAACATGACTAGGTAACCCATTCCATCCCCTCACCACTCTCTGTGTGAAGAAGAGTCTCCTTCAGCAACATGACTAGGTAACCCATTCCATCCCCTCCCCACTCTCTGTGTGAAGAAGAGTCTCCTTCAACAACATGACTAGGTAACCCATTCCATCCCCTCACCACTCTCTGTGTGAAGAAGAGTCTCCTTCAGCAACATGACTAGGTAACCCATTCCATCCCCTCACCACTCTCTGTGTGAAGAAGAGTCTCCTTCAGCAACATGACTAGGTAACCCATTCCATCCCCTCACCACTCTCTGTGTGAAGAAGAGTCTCCTTCAGCAACATGACTAGGTAACCCATTCCATCCCCTCACCACTCTCTGTGTGAAGAAGAGTCTCCTTCAGCAACATGACTAGGTAACCCATTCCATCCCCTCACCACTCTCTGTGTGAAGAAGAGTCTCCTTCAGCAACATGACTAGGTAACCCATTCCATCCCCTCACCGCTCTCTGTGTGAAGAAGAGTCTCCTTCAACAACATGACTAGGTAACCCATTCCATCCCCTCCCCACTCTCTGTGTGAAGAAGAGTCTCCTTTAACAGCATGACTAGGTAACCCATTCCATCCCCTCACCACTCTCTGTGTGAAGAAGAGTCTCCTTCAGCAACATGACTAGGTAACCCATTCCATCCCCTCTCCACTCTCTGTGTGAAGAAGAGTCTCCTTCAGCAACATGACTAGGTAACCCATTCCATCCCCTCACCACTCTCTGTGTGAAGAAGAGTCTCCTTCAACAGCATGACTAGGTAACCCATTCCATCCCCTCACCACTCTCTGTGTGAAGAAGAGTCTCCTTCAACAACATGACTAGGTAACCCATTCCATCCCCTCACCACTCTCTGTGTGAAGAAGAGTCTCCTTCAGCAACATGACTAGGTAACCCATTCCATCCCCTCACCACTCTCTGTGTGAAGAAGTGTCTCCTTCAACAACATGACTAGGTAACCCATTCCATCCCCTCTCCACTCTCTGTGTGAAGAAGAGTCTCCTTCAGCAACATGACTAGGTAACCCATTCCATCCCCTCACCACTCTCTGTGTGAAGAAGAGTCTCCTTCAGCAACATGACTAGGTAACCCATTCCATCCCCTCACCACTCTCTGTGTGAAGAAGAGTCTCCTTCAGCAACATGACTAGGTAACCCATTCCATCCCCTCACCACTCTCTGTGTGAAGAAGAGTCTCCTTCAGCAACATGACTAGGTAACCCATTCCATCCCCTCACCACTCTCTGTGTGAAGAAGAGTCTCCTTCAACAACATGACTAGGTAACCCATTCCATCCCCTCACCACTCTCTGTGTGAAGAAGAGTCTCCTTCAGCAACATGACTAGGTAACCCATTCCATCCCCTCACCACTCTCTGTGTGAAGAAGAGTCTCCTTCAGCAACATGACTAGGTAACCCATTCCATCCCCTCCCCACTCTCTGTGTGAAGAAGAGTCTCCTTCAACAACATGACTAGGTAACCCATTCCATCCCCTCACCACTCTCTGTGTGAAGAAGAGTCTCCTTCAGCAACATGACTAGGTAACCCATTCCATCCCCTCACCACTCTCTGTGTGAAGAAGAGTCTCCTTCAGCAACATGACTAGGTAACCCATTCCATCCCCTCACCACTCTCTGTGTGAAGAAGAGTCTCCTTCAACAACATGACTAGGTAACCCATTCCATCCCCTCTCCACTCTCTGTGTGAAGAAGAGTCTCCTTCAGCAACATGACTAGGTAACCCATTCCATCCCCTCACCACTCTCTGTGTGAAGAAGAGTCTCCTTCAGCAACATGACTAGGTAACCCATTCCATCCCCTCACCACTCTCTGTGTGAAGAAGAGTCTCCTTCAACAACATGACTAGGGAACCCATTCCATCCCCTCCCCACTCTCTGTGTGAAGAAGAGTCTCCTTCAGCAACATGACTAGGTAACCCATTCCATCCCCTCACCACTCTCTGTGTGAAGAAGAGTCTCCTTCAGCAACATGACTAGGTAACCCATTCCATCCCCTCTCCACTCTCTGTGTGAAGAAGAGTCTCCTTCAGCAACATGACTAGGTAACCCATTCCATCCCCTCACCACTCTCTGTGTGAAGAAGAGTCTCCTTCAGCAACATGACTAGGTAACCCATTCCATCCCCTCACCACTCTTTGTGTGAAGAAGAGTCTCCTTCAGCAGCATGACTAGGTAACCCATTCCATCCCCTCACCACTCTCTGTGTGAAGAAGAGTCTCCTTCAGCAACATGACTAGGTAACCCATTCCATCCCCTCACCACTCTCTGTGTGAAGAAGAGTCTCCTTCAGCAACATGACTAGGTAACCCATTCCATCCCCTCACCACTCTCTGTGTGAAGAAGAGTCTCCTTCAGCAACATGACTAGGTAACCCATTCCATCCCCTCACCACTCTCTGTGTGAAGAAGAGTCTCCTTCAACAACATGACTAGGTAACCCATTCCATCCCCTCACCACTCTCTGTGTGAAGAAGAGTCTCCTTCAGCAACATGACTAGGTAACCCATTCCACCCCCTCATCACTCTCTGTGTGAAGAAGAGTCTCCTTCTCTCTGTCTCCACATCATATCCTGCTGTGAGTCCTCTAGTCGTAAAGTGAGGTAGAGGGGGAAAGATATGAAACACTGATGCAGGTTTTAGCTGAAGTCTGCTTTGCTAGTTTTTTGCGTGTGTTTCTGATTGAAGTTGTGTTTGAAGTTATGGATGACCCATAGTATCACAAGATCCACTCAACAAAACAAACAAGTACAGGAAACATATGCTTCTGTAGCAGATACTTACTTAATTGAGTTATCTTGGGAATTAATCCCAACTACTAATTTTGTTTTAACTTGTATTCCAATTATTTTGTAATATCCAGTGTGTTCAGATCCATCAATCCTGGTGAGAACTTAACATCTACACAACGTTAGACTGAATTACTAATAATACAGTGCGTAGTAACAGATCAAAAACAAATGCAGACAGTATAAAAAAGTATAATATCAATGTATTTATAGCACAGACTAAGAACACAAAATAGAGAATTCCTAAATACTAGTGTTATAACTAGCTTAATGTGAGTAGAAAGGAGATTTAAGAGTCAGTGTTGCATCACCCTTGAATTCATGCCATACGTTTACATAAGAGTCAGAAATGCTTTCATATAACCTTTGAATTCAGAATATGCAATAACTTAGATTTGTATCCATTTCAACAAACATTATTTAGATAAGGATTCATACACATAGTCAATGCACCAATTGAAGTAATATGAAAAGTAGTTTGTATTTAATAGTTACATGACAAGGTTCCAAATGCATCTCATTAGTTAGTTGCAGCTGGATGTCTTGTGGTGGCGTCAGCAGCAGGAAGTTCAAACAGAAGAGCAATCTTGCAAGCAGGAACAGGATACTTTAGTTGATGCAATCATTGGGAGATACGAGACCACAAGTACCCAGTTTTTATTGATCTCGGAAGGTGCACTGAATTGAGTGGAGAAATGACGAAGAAAGTATGTGATCTTGCTTAGGCAGGTAGTTTTTCAGGTAGGCATGCATCGCTCATGCACACTTTACACTGATGAAGACATTAGCTTGACTTTCTTAGTTAGAGTCTTCTTTTTTTTTTCTCTGTAGGTGACAACGCAGAAAAAGCCACTGATGACAGCAGGCCTCTGACAGACAACCCCGCAGTGTGCGATCAATGCTGTGCGCAATTCAGCCAGCATAGTGAACTCCTACAGCATCACAAGCACTGTCCCTCCAACCAGCTGGTCATCATCCCACCCTGCTCTAGCAACGACCCCTCCCCTTTCCCTACAAAACAAGAGGGTCACACAAACACCTCCCTCAATCCCAGCTCCTCCCACCCAGGCCACACCCCTTACAGCTTCAGCCCCTCCCAGCCCGGCTCCCATAGAGGGACCAGGAAAGTCCCATTCGGTGAGGTGGGGCCTTTTGCCCTGCAAAAACAGAGTGGAAGAGACATGGCCTCTCCAAAATTAGGAGTTTCAGCCTTCACCAATACCCCTTCTCCTACACATCCCGGTTCTTCCACTCCAGCCTTTGACAGTGTGCCTAGCCCAACTACCCCTCCCAATTTCGGGGAAGGGAAAAACTTTTTAAGCATCCCCATGATTTTGGAAGAGCTGCGGATTCTGCAACAGAGGCAAATCCACCAGATGCAAATGACAGAGCAGATATGCCGACAGGTTTTACAGCTGGGCTCCCATAATAATAATTATAATAATTATCGGAATACCAGTTTAGAATCATCCCCCATCTATAATTCCATTCTCCATACAGAATCGTCCCCGCAAATCCTTAAACCCATCAATCCGGGTTTGCTTCGATTGCTAGTCCCGAATTCCATTTACAAAACCGAAGACGGCAACCCTGGGCATAAACCCATAGCTGCCAGCGCACCATATCTCCCCAAATTCGGCCCTGATCTCCAAAACCTTTCTCCCAGTTTAGGGGCCACTCTGGGCCACCTAGTGCCACCCACTTTGAGAGATTACCCAGTGTCCTTTGAGAAATCCGGAGGGGAAGACCGCCACCGTTGTCGGTTTTGTGGCAAAACGTTCGGCAGTGATTCCGCCTTGCAGATCCACTTGCGATCTCACACAGGGGAGCGCCCTTATCAGTGCACCATCTGCCTGAATCGATTCACCACCAGGGGCAATCTGAAGGTGCATTTCCACAGACACAGGGAGCATTATCCTCATGTTTCTATGAATCCGTATCCCATGCAAGAAACCAGTGACGCCAGTAACAATAACGAAAATGAGTTTGGAAGGTCATCCAGTATCCCAGGATCCTCCAGCACAGCTTCCACCCCCTCCCCCAGCTCCAATCTCATCCCCTTCCCTTTTTCCGCCCCCCACCAAAAAGTTCCCACGATCCCCCTGCCACCCAGCATGGACCTGGCCCTGCTGACGACCGCCCATTCCTTGCTGTCCCTAAATCGGCCTCCATCCAATGCGGGAGAGGGCAAACCAGACGAAAACACGCCTCCGCAGTCACAGGTCCCGAAAATCTTGCCTGGTTTCGTTTTCAGCCAACTGCGGCCGTCCGGGCCATATTCGTCTTTTTCCCCTCTCCCCAAACCGTCCGAGACATCCAAACTGCAACGCCTGGTGGAGAACTTGGACAAGCAGTCAGCTGTTACTCAGATTCTGAGTTTGAGTGGTGATGCCGCTAACGGGCACCAGTGTACCCTATGCCATCGAGTTTTAAGCTGCCCGCGTGCATTACGCCTACATTATGCCACGCATTCTGGAGAGCGGCCTTTCCGGTGCAAGGTTTGTGGCCGCGCCTTTTCCACCAAAGGGAATTTGCGTGCCCACCAGGCTACCCACAAATCCCGACCCCTGGCCCGCGCCCAAAACTCCTGCCCCATATGCCAACGCAAATTCACCAATGCAGTCGTTCTCCAGCATCACATACGAATGCACCTGGGTGGGCAAATCCCCAATCTCCCCAATATTTCCACCGCACTCCCTGGGTTGTTACCAGAAGCTGGGAGGAGAGTTTCAGATAAAGGGAATATGGGCCCCCAGCTGAAAAGCGAGGGAGAGAGGGAGGAAGAAGAGGAAGGAGGTGACGAAGCCGGGCAACCCTCACCAACTTCTGCCCCGGAAGGCTCCGCTACAAGCAATTCCGAAGGGTGCGCCAACTGCAAAAAAAATGGTAGCCCCTCCAAAATCGGGGGTTGCGAACATTGCAACCCCAGGGTCCATCACCCCGAATTGGGTGATTCTGAGATCCAGGGTTCATCTGAAAACGAGGGGGTTCCCTTTCTTGCAGAGGATTATGTGAGTCACGTCAGCCCTGGGGTGAATTTCATCCCAGAGACCCCAGCTGGCTCTCCCTACCCACCCACACCAGGCTCTCTGGCTATCACCCCCCCTGCTAATTCATCTCAGACCCCCAGGAAGCCCCCCCAAACAGGCCGACAGCACCTGTGCCTGTCCTGCAACAAGACGTTCTCCTCCGCCAGCGCACTGCAGATCCACGATCGGATTCACACGGGAGAGAAACCGTACAGCTGCGCAGTGTGCGGGAGAGCGTTCACTACCAAGGGCAACCTGAAGGTGAGCCTGTGTGACCAGATGTCTGTACCCACCCCTGTGTGTCCTTGTGTGTGTGAGCGAGAGAGGGGTGTGTGTGGCTATGTGAGTCAACACAATAGTGTTACAATTAGAAATGCCAAAAGGAACTTCAGAACTATATAACATTGTAAATCCCTGTATAGAACTGTAGCAGCTATACGACATGGGGTCTATATAATGTTATTTGTCTTCAATTCAATGACAGACATTTCGATTAGATCCCTTTCTCAATCTCTGCAATTCAATGACATACTGTACGTTTCCACTAGAAGTCTTTCACAGTGTCTTCAATTTAGTGACAAACGTTTTGGCTAGAAGTCTTTCTCAGTGTTTGAATTTGATTTCACAATCTTCTATCTCATGGTGACTCAACCCCTGATTGGTGCCCTCTTGTACAGTACTGTTTATCCCTGATTAATGTGGTTATTGGTTGTGCTCTTGATTGACTTTCTCTCTGTTTCAGCAGCATGTAAGACTGATTCACAAGACCACAGTGGCACTTGTGGTTTTTAATATTCATGTATATCTCTCTTGCCAGGTCCACATGAGCACCCATGTGTGGAGCAGCACCCCTCCTCCAGCCAGGAGAGGACGGCGGCTCTCCTTGGACCACTCCGCCCTTGTCCCTCTGCTGCCTACAGACCCCCTGTCCTTCCCTGCAGCTCCCCCAGTGGTCGGGGTGAGCGGGGGAGGACCTCTGTCCTTCTGGAACCAATACACAGCCTTCCTGTCCAATACGATGGCCCCTAAGCACAAAGAGGCAGGGCTTACAGCCACTGCAGCCAATAGAATTGTCCCTCCTGCCCCAGTTGCTGCTTCTGTTGCTGCTGCTCCTCCTATCCCGCTCACTCCCCCGCCATTGGCTGCAGTTCCTGTTGTGGGAGACGCGGGTTTGAGTTCCAGAGACACAGGATTGACTGAGACTAACCCGGCAGCTGAGACACCCCTCCCCCCAGTGGTCAGGGCTCCTGAGGGGGTTCCAGATAAAGAGATTGGCTCTGAGAGAAGAGGTGGCAGGGAAGAGGTGGAGTCTCTAGTGGAGCAGAGGCCAGGGGATCTCGATACAGACAGCAAGGAAACGGTTGCTGAAGAGATTCACTGGGAGAAAGAGCTGCCTTGATTTGAATTTCTCTTGGTTCTAGAACACCATAAATAGGGGGTTTCATGGCTGTAAAGGAACACTAGAACATTTAGATTTTTGGATCAAGGAGAAGCAGCCGAGATGTTTGTTGTTTTTTTTTCTAGCGCGAAGAGAGGCTATAGAACGAAATGTTTTTAGGGGGGGGGGGAATATGTTTGAAAAATCTAGAGCGTGGAATTCTAGAAAATTTGTGTTGCTTTTAGAACAACAGAAATCTAGAACATGTTATTTTCTTGTGGCGGAAGACTTGAAAAACAGTGCTTAAAGTCAGAGCACTGCAAAAATATTTTTTGAGGAACAAATGGATCCATTTTGAGAAATAGAATCCTACAATTTAGGGGAAAAGACAACCATGTCTGGACACTAGATAACGTCATTGTATAAAGACAGCTACAGATAGCTATTATAGAACTAAAATATTAGTAATACTCTCTAGATAATAAAACTGTAGTGGAACCAATGTGTTATACTTGATAAGTTCCAGAGCTAGAGGAACTCTAGAACAATGACTTGAAAAGGTTCTAGAAGTTATCTAGCTCATATTCCAGCTGCTGTGTCGTGATCACTGTGCAGACTGACCCCCTCACAAGGGACGTCTCTTCTCTTACTGTTCTCCATGTTTGAAAGATGTAGGAATTGATTTAGCTAAGTAGTTAGTTTTCTTATTAACTGTTGTCCCTTTTTTTAGATTAAGCAAGACGGGGCTAGCACACTCCTCTTATATCAAGTGTATTTTCTCATGTCCAGTGTTAAACAAAAAAAAATTAAAACTAAGAAAACTTTTTGTGTTTTTTTTTTTTTTGGGGGGGGGGGTTGGGGGGTTAATATTTGAAATCCGCTCCTCCCTCCCCGTAATTCTGTCTCTAATATAAAATACAAGATTGCTTAACATTCATCTGAGGGGTGCATGGTAGCGACCTCAACATAGACTCCCAGTAACACATTACAGCTGTCAGATTGCATTTCCCAGTAACACATTCCAGCTATCAGATTGCATTTCCCAGTAACACATTCCAGCTATCAGATTGCATTTCCCAGTAACACATTCCAGCTATCAGATTGCATTTCCCAGTAACACATTCCAGCTATCAGATTGCATTTCCCAGTAACACATTCCAGCTATCAGATTGCATTTCCCAGTAACACATTCCAGCTATCAGATTGCATTTCCCAGTAACACATTCCAGCTATCAGATTGCATTTCCCAGTAACGTGACTGGAACAGTTCCTTTTTCAGACAGGTAGCAAAATGTGGTGACGGGTAGTTCCTTATAGTTAAATTTTAAAAAAAGGACTGCAGCAATGCATGCAATCAGAAAGCGCTTCTGCGGTGCTTGTCAGACCTCACAAATCACATGGAGGCACTTTTCACATCATCTCACAAGAAAACAGCGACAGAGGAGGGAGCAAGTGAGGTCCATAGCCAGATCTTCAAAGAATATCTCCAGCTGCAGCCTGAACAAACCGGGGAAAAAATACCTCTGTACATTTATTACATCACCTTAAACATGAAGGCCACCTTTTTACCATTATTTTCGTTCAGATAAAGTCAGAGAAAAACAACATATGAATCCAAATTAACATGTATTTATATAGTATAAATACAGTATAATCGTAAATCTCGAAAAACTACTCACTTCTACATCTTTTGTAGTCATTTTTGTATTACTTTAGTATAAATACATGTTAATTTGGATTCATATGCTGTTTTTTTCTGACTTTATGTGAACGAAAA
This sequence comes from Polyodon spathula, assembly GCF_017654505.1. Taxonomy (NCBI): domain Eukaryota; kingdom Metazoa; phylum Chordata; class Actinopteri; order Acipenseriformes; family Polyodontidae; genus Polyodon; species Polyodon spathula. The sequence continues at coordinate 538,775 of NC_054588.1, forward strand.
GACACACATTTGCCCGTTTTCCCATTGGAAATAGTGATATTTTGAAATATCACTGTCCTGGTCACAAAAGCAAAGTTTGTTGGGAATAATAGCCATTTTCTATACTTTTGAGGCATAAGCAATTAGGAAATAACACTTACTACCCAGGAACAAAAATTGTGTTACAAAGTGTTATCTGTTTAATCATTGTGTATATCACATGTTTAAATTGTAATAACCGATCTATCTCTATCTGGCATTTTGTACATTCAGCATGTTTTGATTAGGAAACAGTGAGTTGTTAAGATCTGCTATATACATATCCGATGCTGGATTTTTAAACTACTGTAGCGATCTCGGTTCCCGCAGGCAGGCGCATCCCACAGGGCGAGGCAATCCACACACACAGAGGGCGGGGTTTGGACCCGGGACCTCTCATACTAAAGCATAGCACCTATACCGCTGTACAGAAGAGCCGGCTCCTTTGCAAGGACCGTGTAGCGGGCTGGTGTCTCTGTTTCTGTGATGACGTCACCTACCAGCCCTGCTGCTGCCTTCCCCCGTGCACGCTACACTTTGATTGTGTTATTTTATGCTGTAATTTAACGGTGCAATGCAGTCAGTGAATTGAACTAAAAAAACAAAGCCCCAGTTTTTCACTCTGGAAAGCGGGTAACCCTGTGTGTGTGTGTGTGTTTTGACAGTCCAATAGCAAGGTTTCCCTGTGCAGCATACATTGTAATTCTGCTGGCCGGTATATGATGGCTTCACGTCCTGAGTTTCAAACTTGCTTGCCCCCTAACAGATTGAGTTTTTTTTTTTCCAAACTTGTTCTTTTTCCAATCACGTCATTGTGTCTTTCCCCCCCAATCGTGGGGGGAAAAGGGGGGGGGGGGGTTAAGTAGACCAGCTAATGTAATAGCCCAGTCACAAATAACAGCATTTCAAATGGCTGCGGTCGCCTTTGTCCCTCCGCCGCCCGGGCGCATTGTCTCCGCCGCTTTTACTAGCTGCGTATCCCGGACGATGCTTTGCTGTTCGCAAAATTTTCTTGACAATCACCTTTAATCCTCCAAAAACCCGATTTAAAATCCGCTTTTTAAGAGAGACGCCACTGGGGTAAGGGGGAGGGGGTCCCACAGCTGTCGCTAAAGCTAATGAGATGTTTATCCTCAGGAACTTGGGACAGAAACCATGGTAACGCGGGCCTAGGTTGTGTGGTACAGAACAAAAAACACTTTTATGTTTTTTTTTTTTTTTTTTTTTTTTTTTTTTCTTTTTCTTTCTTGATTATAAATTATTAGTCACATTCCCATCGGAGCCTATGCAGCAGCTACACTTATATTTGTGAGAGTGCAGATCTGCACATAGGATGTCAGTGCTAGAGGTTTACAAACAGGTCAGGCGCGCCGTTAATATCAATATTTTTTTTAGATTTATTGTTATTATGTTTCTCAGTGTACGGTGGCTGCTTTAACCATGTTGACTGGGAAAAAGCCGGACAAGCATAACTCAGAACTGTATCCAACAGCACTGCTGGCTGAAGTGTCACTGACATGGCGTTTTTTCTAGAATAAGTACATTTTCCCACATACACTATAGAATCATATCTGTTTGAAAAAGCGGCTACAGCTCGGAGTAAGCATGTTTTGCACGGGATTGATGGATCCATAATTAATCTATGTCCTTTAGGCTATATACCGTTTTTAATTAAGGCTGTTTTATCAATGATAACAGTAGTGACCCACCATAGTGTCTCTTTGAAAAAATGCATGCAAGTTTGGAGCAATGTATGACATTTCTATGAAGTCTTATAATGACGTCACCAAATGTGTAATTAATGGTGTCGTATTGAAAGTATTGCCTCAAAGTCTTTTTTTTTTTTACCAGAACAACAGTTCTTTTATGCTGGTCTCTAATCTACAAATATAACTTCTAACCTCATAAATATTTCATTTGGAACAACAGAAAAAAAAAAAAAATCTTTATTTTTTTTTTCCCAATTGGTTTGATAAGAAGATCTCCGTCAGTCAACTTCTCAACCCTGCAGGCCAACTGTTCACTTCCGCAGTTTCTACCTGAGTTTATACTTCTGTCACAGGTCTGGAATACGCTACTGTTTTGGATGCCATTCCCTGTGCTGTGAGAATGCTTTTACAGAGTGCAACCAAAGGGGCTTCTTGCCCTTTGCCCTCTAGAAGCAAATGATATATTTAAAGGACATGATTACCTTCTTCATAACAGAAAGGATAGCAGTAAGGATATCAGGTCTCTTATTCAAAGTGACAGTATTCCATAAAGGAATTGCATTATTGTAGGTGTTAACTGGGAAGACTCCTGGACACTCTCTAATAAATACTTAATGACCAGCAAGGTTAAGGAGATATCATATAGGTTTATCCATAAATGTTACCCAGTTAAATACAACCTAAACAAATTAAAACCTGACATTGACCTTCACTGCTCCTTCTGCACTATTTACTCTGAAACTGTTTTCAGCTCTTGAACAGTTTGCATATTTCAAGTTAGCTATAACATCTGATAAGTAATAAATAACAACTGGAGGTGGACTTTTTAGTGGATTAATTATTTTTGTTACTATTAACAGTGTAGATGCAATTCAGTTTTCAATGCAGATTCGTTCTTCTGCTTGTTCGTTTCCTAACGTGTGGCATATCCTTGTTTACTTTCGCTTTATACTTTAGGGGTTTGCAAGACAGTGGCATCGTGCTATAAAATAAAACTATTAAACTATTGACGCAACATTTTAACGATGCTGCTGGAATGCTGTAAATTAGTTATGTGTTAATGCTGTAAGGATGTGTGTTGGTGGCTTCAACATAATTGCGATCTAAAGTATTTGAAGATGTTAGTGATGTTAGATAATAAACGCTGGCTCTCAATAGCTGGCTGGGCTTCCGGCAAATAGTATAAAAAAAAACGCGCCCGGCGCTATACTAAATACGATATTATTATGTATTATATTAATATAATAATAATACAATCTATTATATAATAATATATAATAAATAAATAATAATATATATTATTATAATTCGATATTCTTATTATTTTATTATTAGTCTATTTAATAATAATAATATAATAATAATAATAATAATTTGTGATGACCCTTACTATTTTTGACAGGGAGTTCAGAGACAATAATTATTAACAGATGTATCATACTTGATAATAAACAAGGCTTCTGTCTAATAACAATAACTAGGCAAGAGTTTGTTTCATAAAAAAAAAAAACTAACCCTCAGTAAGGTCAGCTCATATAAAACCAGTTATTGGCAGACTGAGCTGTCTCCCATTGACTGACCTGTAAAACCAACTTTAACAATAAGACCCCCCTGTTCAGTATTGAGTCAAACAAAGTTCAATCACATCTCTAATAAGAGAAGATATACAACTACCAACCTAACCCTAACCCTAACTCTAACCCTCACCCTGACCCCAACCCTAAGCTAAACCCTAACACTGAACCTAACCCTAACACTGACCCTAACCCTAACCCTGACCCCAACCCTAACACTGACCCTAACCCTAACACTGACCCTAATCCTGACCCTGACACCAACCCTAATGCAAACCCTAACACTGACCATAACACTAACCCTGACCCCAACCCTAACACTGACCCTAACCCTGACCCTGACCCCAACCCTAATGCAAACCCTAACACTGATCCTAATCATAACACTGACCCCAACCCTAACGCAAACCCTAACACTGACCCTGACCCAACCCTAACCCTTTCCCTAACCCTGACCCTGACCCCAACCCTAACCCTAACACTGACCCTAACCTTGACCCTAACCCTAACCCTAACCCTAACCCTAACCCTAACACTAACAATAACCTTAACCCTAACCCTAACCTCATCCATGACCCTAATCCTAACCTTAACCATAAATCCTAAATCCAAAGCCCTAACCTTAACCCTAAAACTTAAAACCAAACCCAAAATCTAACCCTAACCCTAAGCCTAATCCTATCCCTGATCCTAACCCTACCCCTAACCCCAAAACCTAAACCCTAAATCCGAACCCTAAACCCTAACCCTAACCCTAATCCCTAACCCTAAACCTAACCCTAATCCCCAACCCTAACCCTAACCCTCTGACAACACGACACGCTGAGTAAATAATAATAATAATAAATAATAATAATAATAATAATAATAATAATATAATATTTCCATTACATGTGAATAGATGTTGAACTTCATGCTGAGTTGAACTCAGCTCTCGCCAAGATAAGCACCTGCTAAGATGTAGCTTTACAGTAAACTAATGTGATCCATCTGCATCTCCATCCATTTGCGTTTCTTTCCATCTGATGATGTAGATATCCTTCTGCCTGGTGTTGATGGCTGAAGTGTAGTGCTGGCTCCAGGGATCAGCTTATTTTACCTCCCCAGTGCATCAGCACACACAACGGCTGCGATGCTGGCTACGGGGATCAACCACAGTGAGGTCTTCCCAGCGCATCAGCATGACAGTCGTCTGGATTGAGCCAAGTAGAGTACATCTCTGGGGTCTTCAAGTGGGCACCTTCCATCCTCTGTGTTTCACTGACTACCCCATGACACCTCAAAAGGTTTCAACAGTCATTCTGGCGTCCCAGCATCACCCCCTCCATCCCCCACTCAGCTCAGCCCAGTTTACTTATCCGTACATCAGCGATGCTTTCTTTCTATTGTGATCCCAATCCCCATAATAATAATAATAATAATAATAATAATAATAATAATAATAATAATAATAGAAAATGAAACAGTTTGCATTGAAACTGTATACTGTATGCCTTTCTGTCTCACTGTTCAGAGTGAAAGCTTCTGGAAGTGGATGTGTCTGACTACCTCCAGCTAATGGGAATGTAAACAAACTGGGAGGCTAACAGTGCCTGGTTTCCGATGCACATGTTACTACCAGCAGTATTTGCACAAAACTAAATCTTAATATAACTATCCTCTTCCCTTTCTCCTAACTTACAATAGAATACAGTATGTCCCTTTCTCTAAACTTACAATAGAATAGAGTACGTCCCTTTCTTCAGCCCTGAAGGTAAACTGCTGGTGCAGTCTTTGCGGGGTTTCATACTGGGAATACAGTTTGTACTGGGAATAAGATACTGGGAACAAGAAACCCCCAAAAAGCCTGCAGCCAGGAGATTTCGGTTCCAGTCACGCTGTTTTATCAAGTTGCGATTCTATGACACACTGCCATCTAGTGGTTTAGTTCTGCCACTGAACTAAAATACTGGAGTCTTCAGTTTACTTAAATTATTGTCGTCGTTGTAGTTGCAGATCTGAACCAACAGGCGGCAGTGTAACACAAAAAAAAAGACAGACACACTCAATTTGCAATGCCAGTCCTGACAACCAAAATATTATTTTTCTTTCTTTCTTTCTTTCTTTCTAAACTCTGTTAAAGTTTAGTAAAGTAACACAGACACCAAGAAGGGATTCTATTTGTAGCGTCAAACGGAACAGGATTGTGGGGCTCTGTCTGTCTCTCTGCGTCTTTGTCTGTCTGTCTGTCTGTAGCTTTAATAAAACAAGCTCTGTTAGAATGTAGTAAACCCACACAGAAGCAATATGTATAAAATACCTTGAAAACATATTAATGCAAAAATAGAGTTTTTAAAACCTGCCAATATAGCGTTTTTAATAATCCAATAATAACTGAATTGGATTTAAAAAAAAACAAAACACAACACACACACACACACACACACACACACACTGAGTCCACACACACACAAGCTGTTAATTATACACACACTCACACTGTAACACACTCACACACACACACACACACACACACTCACACACACACACACACACACACACACACACACACACACACACACACACACACACACACACACACACACACACACACACACACACACACACAAATCTAATTAAAAAAGGGCTAAACAGCGGCGGGCGGGGGCCACAATTTCGCTCTCTGGTTCAGCCCACATGAGACTCGTTCATCACCCGTCATCGTTTTGCTGAACTGAGGTCGGCGACGGAGTCTAGAAACAGGAATTGAGTATCCGAGTGAGAGTTTCGGTTTGACACTGCGTGACGATAAAAAAAAAGCTTTGATTAAATAAGGTAAGATAACGGCATTGTTGTTTTATTTATAACACAGAGCTCATATTTAACAAACTTGCTTTCAGTGTAAAGTTGTGATATTAATAATGTTCCTATTCTTTGGGCAATTTCTTGTAACTTCCTTATCACGT
>NC_054588.1:550020-560107 GCF_017654505.1 Polyodon spathula
AGTGGTGGAGAGAGAAGGGGTGGCGAAGGAGAAGAGAGGTGAGGAGAGAGAGATGAGAGAGAGAAGAGGAGAGAGGAGAGAGAGAAGGGTGGTGAAGGAGAGGAGAGGTGAGAAGTCTCTTCTCGAGGACTCTTCTCTTTCCGATCCACTACTATCTCTCTTCCCCTAGGGATTCTCTTTCCCCACCGAGCTCCGGATGAGGATGGAGATGGTGAAGACGTGGCGAAGGAGAGGAGAGGTGAGAGAGAGGTGAGGAGAGAGAGGGGTGGCGAAGGTGAGGAGAGGTGAGAAGAGAGAGGTGAGAGAGAAGGGGTGGTGAAGGTGAGGAGAGGTGAGGAGAGAGAAGGGGTGGCGAAGGAGAGGAGAGGTGAGGAGAGAGAGAAGAGACAGAGACGAGAGGTGAGGAGAGGTGAGAGAGAGAGAAGGGTGGCGAAAGAGAGGTGAGGGGAGAGTGAAGGGATGGCGAAGGAGAGGAGAGATGAGGAGAGAGGGAGAAGTGGTGGGCAAGCAGAGGAGAGGTGAGGGGAGAAGGAGAAAGGGTTGGTGAAGGAGAGGAGACGGCAAAATGTATAAAATACCTTGAAAACATATTAATGCAAAAATAGAGTTTTTAAACCTGCTAATATAGCGTTATTAATAATCCAATAATAACTGATCTTGGATTTAAAAAAATAAAAAAAAAATAAATAAATATATTAATATTTATATATATATATTCAGCTATAATATATATAACAATTATAAATCAGGGTAGTGGTCTCAAAGACGGTCTGGCTTTTGGCGAAGGAGAGGAGAGCGGTGAGGAGAGAGAGGAGAGAGAGGGGAGAGAGAAGGGGTGGCGAAGGAGAGGAGAGGTGAGGAGAGAGAGAAGGGGTGGCGAAGGAGAGGAGATGAGAGAGAGGTGAGGAGAGAGAAGGGGTGGTGAAGGAGAGGAGAGGTGAGGAGAGAGGTGAGGAGAGAGAGAAGGGGGTGGCGAAGGAGAGGAGAGGTGAGGAGAGAGAGAAGGGGTGGTGAAGGAGAGGAGAGGTGAGGAGAGAGAGAAGGGGTGGCGAAGGAGAGGAGAGATGAGAGAGAGGTGAGGAGAGAGAAGGGGTGGCGAAGGAGAGGAGAGGTGAGGAGAGAGAGAGGGGTGGCGAAGGAGAGGAGAGATGAGGAGAGAGAGAGGGGTGGTGAAGGAGAGGAGAGATGAGAGAGAGAGGGAGGTGAGAGAGGGGTGGGAGAGAGAAGGGGTGGCGAAGGAGAGGAGAGGTGAGGAGAGAGAAAGAGAGGTGAGGAGAGAGAAAAAGATACGGTTGGATGCGAAGAGGACCAGAGGCAGGCCCGAGCCTGGAAGGACTCGGACTGAACGGTGAGGAGAGAGATGGGAGAGGTGAGGCGAGAGAAGGAGGTGCTCAGGAGAGGGAGGAGATCGATAGAGAGCAGATAGAAGGGTGCGGTAGAGAGAAGGGAGGCGACAGGGGAGAGAACAGAGAGAGCAAGGAGAGGAGAGAAGTGCAGGGAGATAGGAAGGAGAGGAGACGGTTACTACGATTCAAGACAGAGAAGACTGAGGGTGAAGAGAAGGAGAGGAAGGAGATCGAGAGAGAGGGATGAGGACTCTTCGAAAGGGTGGCGAGATGGAGGGGAGAGGGTGGATGAAGAGAGCGCGAGGGAGGGGTAGTGAGTGAGAGAGGAGAGAGGGGGAAAGCGAGAAGGGGAGGGAGGAAAGAGAGGAGGAGGAGAGGGGTGGCGAAGGAGAGGAGAGGTGAGAAGAGAGAGGTGAGAGAGAGAGAGAAAGGAGACAGTGTCTAGAGAGGTGAGGTTGTTAGGAGAAGGGGAGGCTAAGAGAGGCCTCAGAGGGTTTGAGAGAAGAGTGATCAAAGGAGGAACTTGTTACGAGATAACACCGGTTTTAGGTCTCCAGGGGCGATCTCAGAGGGGAGGGCGGAATCTTAGATTGAAAGGCTAAGGGAGGAGGAGACCAAAGGAGGAAGAGGATAAGCCACGGCAGAGGCAGAGGAGAGGTGGGACGACCAGAAGGAGAAAGGGTGAGAAAGAGGAAGTGCCGTTTTACATGTGACGGATGAAGGCCGAGAGGAGGTAGGAGGGAAGAAAGCGGATAATTTAAGAGTTTTTATCTCAGTAAAAAGTAATATGCGAGGGGAGGCGTAGTACGCAATAAGGTTATTAGGGGGGGGATTATAACGAGGATTGGAGAAGTGAGGAAAAAAAAAAAAAAATAAATAAATTAGATTAACCCCCCTAAATTTTTATATTATATTTATATTAATATTTTCACGGCATATTATAAATATATATTATATTATAAATCAGGAGAAGGGGGTGTTTAAAGAGGAGAGAAGGGGTGGCGAAGGAGAGGAGAGATGAGAGAGAAGGGGTGGTAAAGGAGAGGAGAGGTGAGGAGAGAGAAGGGGTGGCGAAGGAGAGGAGATGAGAGAGAGGTGAGGAGAGAGAAGGGGTGGTGAAGGAGAGGAGAGGTGAGAGAGAGAGGAGAGAGAGAAGGGGTGGCGAAGGAGAGGAGAGGTGAGGAGAGAGAAGGGGTGGTGAAGGTGGGGGAGAGAGGAGAGGAGAGGAGAGGAGAGAGAGAAGGGAAGTGAGCGAAGGAGAGAGAGAGGTGAGGAGAGAGAAGGGGTGGTGAAGGAGAGGAGTTGAGGGAGAGAGGTGAGGAGAGAGAGAAGGGGTGGCGAAGGAGAGGAGAGGTGAGGAGAGAGAAAGAGGTGGCGAAGGAGGAGGAGAAGAGAGAGAAGGGGTGGTGAAGGAGAGAAGAGGTGAGGAGAGAGAAGGGGTGGCAAAGGAGAGGAGAGATGAGAGAGAGAGAGAGGAGAGAGAAAGAGGAAGGGGTGGTGAAGGAGAGAAGAGGTGGAGGAGAGAGAAGGGGTGGTGAAGTAGAGGAGAGGTGAGGAGAGAGAGAAGGGGTGGCGAAGGAGAGGAGAGGTGAGGAGAGAGAAGGGGTGGTGAAGGAGAGGAGAGGAGAAGAGAGAAGAAGGTAGAGGAGAGAGGAGAGGAGAAGGAGAGGAGAGAGAGAGAGAAGGGGAGGGAGAGAGGTGAGGAGAGAGAGAGAGAGGGGAGGTGAAAGAGAAGGGGTGGTGAAGGAGAGAAGAGGTGAGGAGAGAGAAGGGGTGGTGAAGGAGAGGAGAGATGAGGAGAGAGAGAAGGGGTGGTGAAGGAGAGGAGTTGAGGAGAGAGTTGAGGAGAGAGAGAAGGGGTGGTGAAGTAGAGGAGAGGTGAGGAGAGAGAAGGGGTGGCGAAGGAGAGGAGAGGTGAGAAGACAGGTAGGAGAGAAGGGGTGGCGAAGGAGAGGAGAGGTGAGAGAGAGAAGGGGTGGCAAAGGAGAGGTGAGGAGACAGAAACGTGGCGAAAGAGAGGTGAGGGGAGAGTGAAGGGGTGGCGAAGGAGAGGAGAGATGAGGAGAGAGGGAGAAGTGGTGGGCAAGCAGAGGAGAGGTGAGGGGAGAAGGAGAAAGGGTTGGTGAAGGAGAGGAGACAGCAATATGTATAAAATACCTTGAAAACATATTAATGCAAAAATAGAGTTTTTAAAACCTGCCAATATAGCGTTATTAATAATCCAATAATAACTGAATTGGATTTAAAAAAAAAAAAAGGTTTTATTTTATTTAGTCCACAAGCACAAGCTGTTAATTATAACGTCTCTGCTGTAACATTGATACACACACACACACACACACGCACACGCGCACGCGCACACACACACACACACACACACACACACACACATCACACACACACACACAATGACACACACACACACACACTGACACACACACACACACACACACACACACACACACACACACACACACTCACACACACACACACTCACACACACACACACACACACACACACACACACACACACACACACTCACACAACGACACACACACACACACACACTCACACACACACCACACACACACACACACTCACACACACACACACACACACACACACACACACACACATCACACACACACACACACACACACACACACACACACATTAGATTAATTCTTTCCCGATTTGTCGCCCCCCCCGCCGGTGTTTCGCTCTCTGGTTCAGCCCACATGAGACTCGTTCATCACCCGTCATCGTTTTGCTGAACTGAGGTCGACGACGGAGTCTAGAAACAGGAATTGAGTATCCGAGTGAGAGTTTCGGTTTGACACTGCGTGACGATAAAAAAAAGCTTTGATTAAATAAGGTAAGATAACGGCATTGTTGTTTTATTTATAACTCAGAGCTCATATTTAACAAACTTGCTTTCAGTGTAAAGTTGTGATATTAATAATGTTCCTATTCTTTGGGCAATTTCTTGTAACTTCCTTATCACGTAGCGTTTATTATTTTGTGAATTTCTTTATTTTCACTTTGACTAACCCTTTCTGTGGTACACTGTCGGTGGCCTCTGTGTAGCATAACTTCGTGAATCTGTCCAGTTGAGAAGACGAGAGGTGAGGAGAGAGAGAGAGATGAGGAGAGAGAGAGGTGAGGAGAGAGAGAGGAGGGAGAGAAGAGAGAGCGTGGAGGGAGCGAGAGAAGAGGAGCGAGAGAAGGGGTGGCGAAGGAGAGGAGAGGTGAGGAGAGAGAAGGGGTGGCGAAGGAGAGGAGAGGTGAGGAGAGAGAAGGGGTGGTGAAGGAGAGGAGAGATGAGAGAGAAGGGGTGGTAAAGGAGAGGAGAGGTGAGAGAGAGGCTCTTACGACACCACTTCCAGATCCTACTCTCTTTCTCCACTCCTCTCTCTTACCAACCAACACTTCCTCTCCTACTACTCACTCTCTCTCTTAAAAACCAGATTCTAGATTCGATAGAACTTGTCTCTCAGAACCTCTATCGAGACCCACAGCGTCCTCCTCAGGAGAGAGAAGCCTGGGTCTCTTAATAGGAACCGTTTCCTCTGATCTCTACTCTGCTCTAAACTCGCTCTCTCTTCCCACCGCTTCATTCTAATCCTCCATGAGGAGAGAGAACCAAACTTCCTTCCTATCCTCTCTCTTCTCCTAGCTCCTTTCATATCAACGGGTACTATCTCTCTACGTACTCTCATCTGGACGGAGAGCCCCTTCCTATACTTGAGAGAGACGGCAACTCTCTCTACGCTCCCCATGAGAGGAGATGAGAGAGAGAGAGAAGAGAGAAGGGGTGGTGAAGAGTGGAGAGATGAGGAGAGAGAGGAGAGAGAGAGAGAAGTAGGGTGAAACGAGCGGAGGAGAGGAGAAGGGGTGGAGAGAGAGAGGGGGTGGCGAAGGAGAGGAGAGATGAGGAGAGAAGGGGTGGCGAAGGAGAGGAGAGGTGAGGAGAGAGAGGGGGGGTGGAGAGAGAGGAGAGAGAGAGAGAGAGGTGAGGAGAGAGAAGGGGGTGGCGAAGGAGAGGAGAGATGAGAGAGAACCTGGCGAGCGAGCTGACAAAGAGGACTCGACAGGTGAGGAGAGAGAAGGGGTGGCGAAGGAGAGGAGAGGTGAGGAGAGAGAAGGGGTGGCGAAGGAGAGGAGAGAGGAGAGAGAGGGGAGGAGAGAGAGAAGGGGTGGCGAAGGAGAGGAGAGGTGAGGAGAGAGAGAAGGGGTGGTGAAGGAGAGGAGTTGAGGAGAGAGAGAAGGGTGGTGAAGGAGAGGAGTTGAGGAGAGAGAGGAGAGAGAGAGGTGAGAGAGAGAGGGAGTAGCGGGAAGAGAGAGAGGTGAGGAGAGAGAGAAGGGGTGGCGAAGGAGAGGAGAGGTGAGGAGAGAGAAGGGGTGGTGAAGGAGAGGAGAGGAGAGAAGAGAGAAGGGGTGGCGAAGGAGAGGTGAGGAGAGAGAGAAGGGTGGCAAAGGACAGGAGAGTTGAGGAGAGAGAAGGTGTGGTGAAGGAGAGGTGAGGAGAGAGAGGTGAGGGGAGAGTGAAGGGGTGGCGAACAAGAGGAGAGATGAGGAGAGAGGGAGAAGTGGTGGGCAAGCAGAGGAGAGGTGAGGGGAGAAGGAGAAGGTGTTGGTGAAGGAGAGGAGACAGACTTCGATGTGGAAGTGAGACAGGGAGAAGATGGATACATGCTTACTCATACTCATGCATGCATGCGTGCGAGCGTGTGTGTGAATGCGAGCGTGGGCAGGTCTATCAATATGCAGACCAAATTTGAGAAGAATCCCCACAAAGATAGTAACTCCTGAAGAAACGACGTTGTGGGGACACCCCACTTTGTAAGAACTAAATATGCCTTTAAAAAAAAGCGCCAAAATATGTAGTTTGTTGTTGACTTTCACCCTGTGTGAAGTTTTCTCTTACTGGAGTTAAAAATAGTAAATAAAAATGCAACATGTTGGCCAAAATGACACATTTCATTTGCAAAATGCACTAAGACTCTCAAAACATTAAAGACATGACACAAAATCAACTACCTCCATCAAAACATACAGCTTGTTATCTAATGAAAAGTTATTTCAATCAATCTTTACACAATGGTCCAATAAATACTAACTACAACTATCAATATACCCTAACGTGGTTAACCCTCTTTTATATGTATGTGCTGTTTGTTCATACTAAAATCAGAGTATGTACCATAAAAGTCAAGTAAACATATTATCACAGCATGGGCTGTATTCTTTTTTCTTAAAATGATTTGACAAACTATGACTCTGGAATATCACTCAATTCAGTCCGCTGATCAGGCCATTATTGAATCATCAGCATCACTGTGAGGCGAGAGTGTATTAAATGGAATGTCCAGACAGTAATTTATGTGTACAGAAATAAAATAATTTATTTTTATTATCCATACACAACAAAATAATTAAATAACAAAAGAAAACAAAATGGTGTGAGGGAAGGAGTGCAGGGGTGAAATCCAAAACCGACCGTGAGAACTCGTCTTTAATCGTCATCGTGGCGAACCATACATAAACAAAAAAAGATAAATGAAATGTTAGTGTTTTTTTAAAAAATCCCGCTGCATCAAACTAGTCTCTCCCTCCACCCGTTACTCCTCCTATTTTACTTTCGGACCAACCCCGAACACAGTAGTACGTTCCCTTTAGTATGTAATGTCCCGCCTCTGTAGTCAGTGGAAAACCAATCCCCAACCGACACGTGTCCTTATCCTTCACTTGACTCCAGTGGCTGGAATTTACATACTCGTACTTCCGCCCCTCACCAAGGTGCCGCCCCTCAAAAGATGACTTTCTTTTTGTTTCACTCTACCCTTACCCATTATGAAACCTAAATATTTAGTTTCTTCTTTTCCAATAGCGCACTTTGCCATGTTCGCTGTGAGCCCCGCCCTCCTCAGAGACTGTAAGACGGCTTCTAATCTAGTCAAATGTTCCCTCCAAGAAGAACTGTTCTCTCCAGGAAGAACTATAAATGACTACATCATCGCATATACGCAGCTGCCTACTCTCGATGAGGTTGTAAGAGTTCATCTACTCGAGGCATGGGGTATGCATCAAACTTAGAGATAGCATTCACCCCCCTAAAGTCTATACATAACCGTAGTGACACATCTGGTTTGTCTATTGGTACAATTGGGCTACACCCCTGCGTCGGACAAGGTTCAATTACCCAAAGTTTCAAAATACACTCACCCCCTTCGAACAGAAGTCTCCGCATCTATGGAGGAGATTCCTTAGCTGTTCCTCCCATCGGAGTTAATTGTTCCCCCATCGGAACTTCAATTGCTGACTCTGGCTCAATTGAGTGTCCAAAATCCTCTCCCTCCTGTACAGGAGATGTAAAATGGACTTCCCGTTCTTTCCACGGTTTCAGGAGATTAACATGATAAATTTGACTTTCTTTCCGACGCCCAGGCTGTCGGATCTCATAATTGACTTTACCAATTGCTCGAATAACCTGAAAGGGACCCTGCCATTTAGCAAACAACTTAGATTCCGATGAGGGCAACAATAACAACACTTTATCTCCAGGTCGAAAGTTCCTAATTCTTGCATCTTTATTGTAGCTTTGCTGCTGCTTCTGACGTGCCACTTTGAGATTGTCATGTGCCAATCGACCAACTAATTCTAAGCGATCGCGTAACTGCAACACGTATTTTACTACATTTTTAGACTCCTTTGACTGTTCTTCCCAGCCTTCTCTTATGAGATCCAAGATACCCCGCGGCTGCCGACCGTACAAGAGCTCAAACGGGGAAAACCCCGTTGAGGATTGTGGTACCTCGCGAACTGCAAAGAGCAAGCAGGGAAACAGTTTAGCCCAATTGCGTTTTTCTTGATCTACAAAGCGGCGCAACATATTTTTCAAAGTCTGATTAAATCGTTCAACAAGCCCATCCGTTTGAGGATGAAAAACTGAGGTTCTAATTGAACGAATTTTCAATAATTTATATAGTTGCTGAATACAGTCTGACATAAAATTAGTGCCCTGATCAGTGAGAATTTCTTTCGGGATTCCCACCCTAGAGAATATTTTTACCAATTCATTCGCTACAGCTACTGCATTCATAGAGCGTAAGGGAACAGCTTCTGGATATCTCGTTGCGTAGTCCACTACTACTAAAATATATCGATATCCTGACTCTGTTCCCTCCAGAGGGCCTACTAAATCTACACCAATCCTTTCAAACGGTACCCCAATAATTGGAAGTGGAACCAGAGGTGCGGGGCGAACTGACTTAGGGGCAGCTAATTGACATTCAGGACACTCCGATACATACTTCCGCACCAGACCATAAACCCCAGGCCAAAAAAACCGGGCCAGAATTCGTTCCTGAGTCTTTTCAGTTCCCAAATGACCTGAAAATGGAATGTCATGCGCCAATCTCATGACTTCTGACTGAAAAGGCCTAGGAACCGTTAACTGTTTTACGAGCTGTCCTGTCCCGGGAGCCCGGGTTATTCTATATAATAAGTGCCCATGTACAGAAAAATGTGAAAATACCACCGGTTGTCCTTCCTGCATATCCTTCCCCTCGATAAATCTAACCCGTTTCCAAGCATACCGTAACGTGGGATCATTTTGTTGTTCATATCCCAAGTCAATATCTCGGTCCCAATGGTTAGGTACACAGAGAGCACATCACAATCACACTGGATGTTTTCCCTCGCAATGCAGCGAGGAAAAAATCTCCTTGCATGGCGCATCCACGCTTGGCAGTCCTCTGCAGTGATTGCCAGACAACCGGCATTCATTGCATCTAAGGGGGACATCTGGTCATGTGGACGGTAACCATAAACTTTCCACCTCCACGCAGAGAAGACTGTGTGTGTGTGTGTGTGTGTATCTCAGTGTGTGTGTTAGTGTGTGTGTCTCTTTGTGTGTGTCTCATTGTGTGTGTGTGTCAGTGTGTATCTCAGTGTGTATCTCAGTGTGTCTCAGTGTGTATCTCAGTGTGTATCTCTGTGTATCTCAGTGTGTGTGTATCTCAGTGTGTGTCAGTGTATCAGTGTGTATCTCAGTGTATGTATCTCAGTGTGCGTGTCAGTGTGTGAATCTGTGTGCAGGGTGTGTATCTCAGTGTGTATCGCAGTGTGTATCAGTGTGTGTCAGTGTGTGTATCTCAGTGTGTGTGTCAGTGTGTGTGTTAGTGTCAGTGTGTCAGTGTCAGTGTGTGTGTGTATCCCAGTGTAACAGTCACACCTGTCCAGTGTTTTTGTGTGTGTGTGTCATTGTGTGTGTGTTTGTGTGTGTGTATCTCAGTGTGTGTGTTAGTGTGTGTGTATCTCAGTGTGTATCTCAGTGTGTCTCAGTGTATATCAGTGTGTCTCAGTGTATCTCAGTGTATCTCAGTGTGTGTCAGTGTGTGTGTGTGTCTGTTTGTTAGAGGTCACACACACTCACACAGTGTAACCACACACATGGAGTCACAAACACGTCACACACACATAGAGTCCCACACCCAGGTAACATACTAGAGTCACACAGTACCACAACCATAGCGCCACAACACAGTCACACACACATAGAGTACACACACAGTTAACATACATAGAGTCACACAGGCACACACACACATAGAGCCACACACAAGTAACACACACATAGAGTCACACCACGTACATACATAGAGTCTCTCAGTGTGTCAGTGTGTGTGTGTATCAGTATGTGTGTCTCAGCGTGTGTGTGTGTCAGTGTGTGTGTCCT